>NC_141697.1:185017702-185022702 GCF_964263255.1 Lissotriton vulgaris
TATCAGTGATTTTATCAGTGATGTCATTTGAGATGTCATCAGTGATGTCATCAGTGATATCATTTGAGATGTCATCAGTGATGTCATTTGAGATGTCATCAGTGATGTCACTAACCATGTCATGAATGATGTAATATGTGACATCATCAGCAGTGGATTGCGGGTGCGCGATATATAGTTAGTGCAACTAACTATATATGAAATTTCAATGGTTTTGTGTGAGTAAAATAAGGTTTTGAAAAGGCTAACCCCTAACTATATATGGTCTATAACCAATGGTTTTTTCAGTGAATTTTCAAGGTTTTGTAAATGCAAATTCCTAACTATATATGGCCTAAAACCTATGGTTTTTTCTGTGAATTTCAATGGTTTTTTAATAGCAAATATCAAAAGCTGTCAAATGTCAAGTACGTGATAGGTAAAAACTTTTTCGTGTTTATGCACGCTGATGTGCTTTGAACACTGCCCCCCCCCTCCCCTCTTTTCTCTTAGTAGTACTCTCTCTTTGCAGATAGTGAAGAGTAGTTAACGCAGGCCTTTACCCCCGTTGTAATCCGTCATGCCTGCTTGTCTCTCCATTTGATTGATTGTTATCCAAGCATTTACTGTTTTACAATTGATTCTCTTTGGTTCATTCTCTATTTACAAACAAGCACAAAGTCACAATACTCTGTTTAGTCTTTGCAGATAGTGAAAAATCGTGTAAAAAAATAAAAGTAATCGAGCAAAATCAGTAGGCCACTAATTGGATCTCTTTTTGACCTCGCTAAAATAGAAATATTAGGAACAACCCTTCATGAGAAATACGAAAATAGTGAGATGAACTGAGCTCCACACCATGAGGGCTGCAAGACAGCTCGGCTCCGTCACCCACCCCGCCCAAAATAACGACAAACCCTATGCAAATATTAAAAATATAGACAACACACCAGCAAAGTAACAGGGTAAAACATTTTATTAAATAACTATTTACATTACGTTGGTTTATGAGATGATGTCAGTAGTGGACCGATGTGTGAATAGGTCGGAAGCAGCACAAGGCGCCAAGATCCGGATGGCAAGTCCTGGATGTTGGGTGCCATAGTTCAGAGTTCTGAGCAGCGCTTGTAACACTGTCTGAAGCTTATTTCCACCTACTGCAGCTTCACTATTCTCAAAGTAAGTGAGGGTCGTTTGTGGACCTGACTGCATTTGAAAACAATGTTATATGGTACCTCCCTAAACCGCTTGACGGAGGCCCCCGAGGGGCGGTGTGATGGCACGGACTCGGAGAAGACGCTTGGCTCCGACCCCCTCCCCAAGTCTTATAGCACTGGTGTAGCCTGAGATCGCCCCCGACATAGGCGGCCGGCTCCCGGGGTCCGGCGGAACTTTTTGCCTTTTGATGACTCTTCTATTCTGGACTTTGTCCCACAATCCGTTTGACCTGAAGACACGCTGTAGTGGGGCGCCTCTTTACCGTTTTAGTTGCCATTCCGCCTGCTTTTGCTACACTGTGCCTCTTCCGCCATTCAGCTGTTTACCGCCCGCTCTTGCGACTACAGCGTCTCGCTCACCATGTAGTTGAGTTGCTCCCGCTCTTGCGATGCAACGATAAGCGACTGCCACAGGACTCTCAAAATGGCGGCCGGCTCTTCAGATTTGGGCGTGGTCCACTAAAATGGCCCTGGGACACCTTGGAACTCGGACGCTTCCCTGATAGGGCTTGGGTCCCATTCTCGAAAGCGTCCCCTCAGCCGTGAAGATTCTACAAAAGTCTTGGGGGCCCCCGACTCCCGCAGGCTTCTGGTGGGGAGCGGCTGCCATGTTTGCTCGTGGAATGGCCACGACGGAGCTACGAGATGGTAGTGCTCTCATGCTGACGCCAGCTTTAGTCTGAAACATCCAGAAACACTGTAGACTACCAATTCGATCAGTTCCGGTAGCGCCCCAACATGACCCGGTAGAGAAGAACTTGCCCTCCCCTCTTTGACTGATGGTTCTTGTTGCCTGTCCCCTCTGTTGTCATTTAACAGAACTTTTTGGACTGCTGAAAGGGGTTGTGTTCCGAACGCTGGTTGGTGGAGACATTTTGACTATATTCTTGACCTACGTTGTCGCGTAATGCGTTATATGACACGCCGCGTTAGCGCACCCGGAAGTGATCCGGGGCGCGGCGCGCAGCGCGTAACGTAAGCATAACAGGTCATGTGACTTGTTAATAAAACTTTTTATTGGTTCATTTTACTTTTGTTATTTTAATAATGAAAAGCTTGGTCATATGACCTAAAAAATACGCTTTTTATTGATTTCGAACTTTTTTTTAAACATATATGTTATAATATTCCAGGCTAATGTACTTTCCCGGAAAATTTACAACTGTCCTGCAAGTAAAATATATTCCTTTTTCGAGAAAAAGGGCGTTTCTTCGTCCCATGACGGGGCCGTTGAGTAAAACAGACTCGGCCTGCTGTCTTAGTCGCCGATACGCCTGATTATCAGATTCTTATCGATCACTTTATGTTGCAGGAGTGGAAAACACAACTGCCCTTGACCATTTATCTTTACTGCGTTCCTACGTATTATACCTTTTATCCGTCATGTAATTGGACTGCTTTATTTCACTTGCCTTTTACTGATTCGAAAACAGTGACTAAAAGTAAAAACTTTACCAATGTAAATACTACTACCATGTTTTGTTTTAAAAACCTTTATTGTGAAAATGTCAGTATACAAATACGGGCCTATAACCACGTGGGCCGGCCAAGGAGCAAACTGAAATCGTATATGATGAGGAGACATTTACATTATAGAGGAACGTAACGAGCGGGCCATTAGGTTGCAAGAACTAAGGTGTCTAACAGTTGCGGAATCGGTGGACGTACATTTTGTAATTAAAGTACGACAGGGCCAGTTACAATAAAATTATCTAGATATACATTTGTATATCCAAATGTTCAATCAATTCTCGTCCCCGCCCGCCATGAGCATCAAAACTGCATTCATATCTCGTGATATCAAGGTTGTTCAACCAGTACACAACAAGGAGTTACGAGTCCCATTTATACCGGCGCCATTTTGGGCGAGGCCGGGCAGGTCCAAGATATAGTCAAAATGTCTCCACCAACCATCGGCCAGACCAAAACCCATTTCGGCCCTTTATGCTACAAGATGGTGTCTTCCATTCAGAAAATATTGTTGGCAGCATTTTGAAAGGAAAGATAAACAGCCGTTCTCCTAGTGAGTCTCACATTGTTACATTTAGGAAGAATGTTGAAGAGTAGTATGTGGAAAATCTGAAGCCATTTTTCTACAAACTCTCAATCAGCCTTGGATGGAAAAAAAAATCCTGAAGAATGTACAAACTGAAAACCAATTTTTGTCTGTATAGCATCAACAGCAACGCTTGAGTCAGCTTTGTGTGAAGCCGCCATTTTGATTCAATCAATAACGTCGCCCTGCACACATTCAGGGACCTGGTCGTGTCTTCAGGTGAAACGGATTGTGGGACAAGAAGCAAAAAGGAAAAGGAAAAAAGTTCCGCCGGACCTCGGGAGCCGGCCGCCTATGTCATTGGCGATCTTTGGCCACACCAGGGCAATAGTGAAGCTGCAGCAGGTGCAAATAAGCTTCAGACAGTCTTACAAGCACTGCTCAGAACTCTCAACTATGGCACTCAACATCCAGGACTTGCCATTCGGATCTTGGCGCCTTGTGCTGGTTCCGACCTATTCACACATCGGTCCACTACTGACATCACCTCATAAGCCAACGGGGCACCCCACGCCGACTTTCGGCGCAGCATTGTAGGATGGCCACACCAGTGCGGCAACTTGCTGGACACCACCTCGGTGCCATCCGGATCTCGGCGCGTTCGAGTCACTGTACCGCAAGAGTGACCGGAACTCAGCTGGACACGCCGTCTTTCGGCGCAGCATTGTAGGATAGCAACTGGCTGGACACTAACTCGGTGCCATCCGGATCTCGGCGCGTTGTGCTGCCTTCGGCCTATTCGCACATCGGTCCGCTACTGACGCCGCCTCACGTGCCAACGGATTTTCTACGCTTTTTGTAGCCCTATGCCGCATAACAGGTCATGTGACTTGTTTATAAAACTTTTCATTGGTTCATTTTACTTTTGGTTTCCTAAAGATAGAAGGCTTGGTCATATGACCTAAAAATAACACTTTTCATTGGTTTAGAACATTTTTTTTCCCAAACGATGAAAGCCCCACCTTGTTTCTGGATGATTCAGTCTGAAGCTGGCGTCAGCATGAGAGCACCACCATCTCGTGGCTCCGTCGTGGTCATTCCGCGAGCAATCATGGCAGCCGCTCCCCACCGGAAGCCTGCAGGAGTCGAGGGCCCCCAAGACTTTTGTAGAATCTTCACGGCTGAGGGGACGCTTTCGAGAATGGAGCCCAAGCCCTAGCAGGCAAGCGTCCGAGTTCCAAGGTGTCCCAGGGCCATTTTAGTGGACCAGGCCCAAAACCGAAGAGCCGTCCGCCATTTTAACAGTCCTGTGGCAGCCGCCTATCGCTGCACTGCAAGAGTGGGCGGAAGTCAACTACATGGTGAGCGAGACGCTGTAGCCGCAAGAGCGGGCGCAACTCAGCTGGATGGCCGCCACCTGGGGAGGCCCGTTCACGCCGCCTCCCCCACGCCCCCCCCGGGCCGCCCCACGCCAATTTTCGGAGCAGCATTGTAGGATACCAAAACCAGTGCGGCAGTTTACTGGACATCACCTGGGTGCCATCCACATCTCAGCGCGTTCTGCTGCCTTGGGACTATTCGCACAACAGACCGCTGACGAGGCCTCCCCCCGCACCACCCGGGACGCCCCACGCTGTTTTTCTGAGCTGCATTGTAGGATCCCAAAAACCAGTGCGGCACCCAGGTGACATCACCTGGGTGCCGTCCAGAACTCAGCACGTTGTGCTGCCTTGGGACTATTCGCACAAAAGACAGCTTCTGACCATTGTTGCTTTTTTTTGTCAAAATTTTTTAAATGTATTTACAGT